>NC_090375.1:130693162-130728162 GCF_036365525.1 Heterodontus francisci | reverse complement strand
TGAATGCCAAAGGCTGTTCAAACTGGTTTCAACTTCGGCTGTGGGAGTTCTTGTGGCTTTATGCCTCTTGGCTGTGCCTCTTATATTTAGCACTGTCTGTGGCTTTACCTATCTTTCTGTGAAATAGAGAAGCAGCCCAAATCCTAAAACAAGATGTGGATATTTTCCCATCTAGCTTTGCAGTTGTGTTGAAGGTACCTGTCAGAGGTGCAGCTTTGTAGTGATGCATTGCACTTACCGCATATAATTAAAGGAGGAACTGGCTGGAACCACAAAGAAAATCTCAGTCAACTTTCCCAGAATTTGCAGCTGGTCAGTACTGACTAAAGGAAACGACTCATTGTATTAAAATGGTTGAGGATTTTCACCTCTGAAGGTTGTTCAGAAGCTGTTGCTGTCTGTCCATTTGGTAATCTGACAGTTAACTAGTCTTCATTATTTGGACCCCAAAGTTAAACGGGCATCAAGTATAATTCTTTGCAATGAGAATGTTACTTTTTGTTTAAAAAAAAAAGGCTGATTAGTTAATAGACTTAATTCAAGTTTATATTTTCACATTCATTAAACTATGAGCCAGAAGAGTTGACATTATAGCATAATTAGAAAAGCAAACAATTTTTCATGTTATTTTAAATTTATTTTTAGGATTTTCCTTAGCAGAACATGGCTTTCTTTCAGTTTCATATTGTTGGGTGGATGCATTTTAACCATTTCAGAGACTGTTGGTTGTATGTTACATGTCCAGTACATTTGTGGTTTGATTTTACTCTTTTTAGTGAATTTTTTGGGAGAAGTGGTTTTGGTCAGTCTGTGTGATGGATTTTTCAGATCTACTATGGTCCTTTCATCTGTTGTCCAACATCCAATACTGAATAAGCAAAAATTTCTTCCAACTAAATATTGGGAAGACAGGAGCCATTGTATTCGGTGCCTGCTGCAAAATCTGTTTCCTAGCCACTGACGCCATCCCTCTCCCTGGCAATTGTCGGAGGCTGAACCAGACTCTTCTCAAGCTTGGTGTTATTTTTGACTCTGAGTTGAGCTTCCCACCACACATCTGTGCTATCACTAAGACACCTGTTTCCACCTCTAATATCTGACTCTGCCCTATCTCTGCTCATCTGCTTCTGAGACCTTCATCTGTGTCTTTGTTAACTCTAGACTTCACTATTCCAATGCAGTCCTGGCCCACCTCTCGTGTTCTACGTTCTGTAAACTTGAGGCGCTCTAAAACTCTCCTACCCATATCATAACTTGCACCGAGTTTTGTTCACCCATCACCCCTGTGCTTATTGACCGACATGGGCTCCCAGTTAAACAATGCCTCAATTTTAAAATTCTCATCCTTGTTTTCAAATCCCTCCACGGCCTCTCCCCTTCTTATCTCTAATTTCCTCCAGCCATACAACCCTCTGCGATATATGTTCTTCCAATTCTGGCTTCTTGAGCATCCCCAATTTTAATCATGCTACCATTGGCAACCATGCCTTCAGCTACCAAGGCCCTAAGCTCTGGAATTCCCTCCCTAAACCTGTCTACCTCTCTTTCTTCCTTTAAACACTCCTCAACAATCAGTCCCATTATCACCTTATGTGGTTAGGTGTCAAACTGTGTTTGTTAATGCTCCTGTGAATTGCCTTGGGATGTTTTACTATGTTAAAGGTGCTATATAAATGCAAGATGTTATTATAATTATAGCTGAAAACTAATCTTTGAACGTAGAAACTTGAACAGATAATCTACTTGGGGAAAGATCGAAGAATTTTTTAATGCCTTTTTTTGTCAAACTGTCGTGCAGATTCATGTCAAATATTGTACTAAATCATTGGTGTACAATATATTTAAATAATAGAGTTATAAGGACACATTGCTTGTAATTACCTCTTACCCCCTTTTCCTCCTCTTTGCGGAGAATTGATCCAGAATTATGCTTTCACTTCCATATTATTCAAGATTACAGTTTTAGTATTCTTGAACAAAAATTGCTTAATATTTGAGATACCAGAGCAGTAATATGAGGTTGCTAGCTGCACTTTAATTCTTTTGAGGAGTATGTTTGCTGCAAAATATTTTCAGTTTATCTGTTTCAGGAGTCCTGGAGCAAAAAGTAAAAAGAGATTACAACATAGAAACAGGCCACCTGGCCCAATCAAGCAATGACACCGAATCACTTTTATTCAGCCTGGTCCCATATCTCTATCCTATTTTCCTTCATCCATTGATCGAATCTTGAACCCTGACATAGTTTCTGCCAAACCCAATAACTTTGGAGTGAATTCCATAGCCTCACAACTCTCTAAAGAATTTTTTCTTGCACTCTGTTCCAAATCATCTGCATTTAATATTGTATCTATGGCCTTCTGCCATATTTTCAGTTCAGTTCAGTGGCCATTTCTGTACACAATGTATATCAATGATTTGGATGTAGGCCTAGAGGGAATGGTGTCTTAATTAATAAGCGGTTATGATATAGTAGCGATTACGGAGAAATGGCTGCAGTGTGACCAAGGATGGGAATTGAACGTCCAGGGGTATTCATTATTTAGGAAAGACAGGCAAAAAGGGAAAGGAGGAGGGGTAGTGTTGTTAGTAAAGGAAGAAATCGATGCAATAGTGAGGAAAGATATTGACTCGGTAAATCATGATGTGGAATCTGTATGGGTGGAGCTAAGAAACACCAAAGGGGGTTGTCTATAGGCCCCCAAACAGCAGTGGAGATGTAAGGGATGGCATTAAACAGGAAATTAGAGACGCAAGCAATAAGGGTACAACTGTAAGCATGGGTGACTTTAAATCTACGTATAGATTGGTCAAACCAAATTAGCAATAATACTGTGGTGAAGGATTTCCTGGCATGTGTACGTGACGGTCTTTTAGACTAATACATTGAGGGACCAACTAGAGAACAGGCTATCCTAGACTGGGTATTGTGCAATGAGACAGGACTAATTAACAATCTTGTGTGGGGTCCCTTGGGGAGGAGCAACCATAACTTGATAGAATTCTTCGTTAAGATGGAGAGTGAAGTAGTTGAATCCAAAACTAGGGTCCTGAATCTAAATAAAGGAAACTACGAAGGTATGAGGCACGAGATGGCTGTGGTAGATTGGGGAACTGTATTAAAAGGGTTGACGGTGGATAGGCAATGGATGATATTTCAAGAGCGTGTGCATAAATTACAACAATTATTCATTCCTGTCTGGCGCAAAAATAAAACTGGAAAGGTGGCTCAACCGTGGCTTACAAAAGAAATTAGGGATAGTATTAGATCCAAAGAGGAGGCCTATAAAATTGCCAGAAAAAGCAGCAAGTCTGAGGATTGGGAGCAGTTTAGAATTCAGCAAAGGAGGACAAAGAGGTTGATTAAGTGGGGGAAAATAGAGTATGAGAGTAAACTTGCAGGGAACATAAAAACTGCCAGTAAAAGCTTCTATAAATATGTGAAGAGAAAAAGAATAGTGAAAACAAATGTAGGTCCCTTACAGTCAGAAACGGGGGAAATTATAATGGGGGAAATTATAATGGGGAACAAAGAAATGGCAGAGCAATTAAACACATACTTTGGTTCTGTCTTCACAAAGGAGGACACAAATAACCTCCCAGAAATGTTAGGGAACCTAGGGTCTAATGAGGGGGAGGAACTGAAGGAAATCAGTATTAGTAAAAAATAGTGCTAGGGAAATTAATGGGGTTAAAAGCTGACAAATCCCCAGGGCTTGATAATCTACATCCCAGAGTACTAAAGGAAGTGGCTCTGGAAATAGTGGATGCATTGGTGGTCATCTTCCAGAATTCTGTACACTCTGGAGCAGTTCCTACAGATTGGAGGGTGGCAAATGTAACCCCACTCTTTAAAAATGGAGGGAGAGAAAAAACAGGGAACTACAGACCAGTTAGCCTTACATCAGTAGTGGAGAAAATGCTAGAGTCTATTATAAAGGATGTGATAGCAGAACACCCGGAAAGCATTAACGAGATTGGGCAAAGTCAGCATGGATTTACGAAAGGAAATCATGCTTAACAAATCTGCTGGAGTTTTTTGATGATGTAACTAGTAGAATAGATCAGGGAGAACCAGTGGATGTGGTGTATTTCGATTTTCAGAAGGCTTTTGATAAGGTCCCACGTAAGAGGTTAGTGTGCAAAATTAAAGCATATGGGATTGGGTGTAATATACTGGCATGGATTGAGAATTGGTTGACAAACCGGAAACAGACTAGGAATAAATGGGTCTTTTTCTGGGTGTCAGGCAGTGACTAGTGGGGTACCGCAGGGATCAGTGCTTGGGCCCCAACTATTCACAGTATATATTAATGACTTGGATGAGGGAACTAAATGGAACATTTCCAAGTTTGCAGACGACACAAAGCTGGGGGGTAATGTGAGCTGTGAGGAGGATGCCAAGAGGCTCCAATGTGATTTGGACAAGTTGGGTGAGTGGGCAACTGTATGGCAGATGCAGTATAACTGGATAAATGTGAGGTTATCCACTTTGGTTGTAAAAACAGAAAGGCAGATTATTATCTGAATGGTGATAGATTGGGAAAGGGGGAGGTGCTACGAGACCTGGGTGTCCTTGTACACCAGTTGCTGAAAGCAAGCATTCAGGTGCAGTAAACAGTTAGGAAGGCGAATGGTATGTTGGCCTTCATATTACGAGGATTTGATTACAGGAGCAAGGATGTCTTACTGCAGTTATACAGGGCCTTGGTGAGACCACATCTGGAGTATTGTGTGCAGTTTTGGTCTCCTTATCTGAGGAAGGATGTTCTTGCCATGGAGGGAGTGCAAAGAAGATTTACTTGGCTGATTCCTGGGATGGCAGGATTGACGTATGAGGAGAGATTGGGTCGACTAGGCCTATATTCACTAGAGTTCAGAAGAATGAGACGGGATCTCATAGAAACCTATAAAATTCTAACAGGACTAGGCAGGCTAGATGCAGGGAAGATGTTCTCGATGGCTGGGGAGTCCAGAATCAGGTGTCATAGTCTCAGGATACAGGGTATGCCATTTAGAATCGAGATAAGGAGAAATGTCTTCACTCAGAGGGTGGTGAACCTGTGGAATTCTCTACAGCAGAAGGCAGTGGGGGCTAAGTCATTAAATATATTCAAGAAGGAGATAGATATATTTCTTAAGGGATATGGGGAGAAAGCGAGAACAGGGTATTGAATTAGATAAAAGCAAAATACTGCGGATGCTGGAAATCTGAAACAAAAACAAGAAATGCTGGATTCACTCAGCAGGTCTGGCAGCATCTGTGGAAAGAGAAGCAGAGTTAACGTTTCGGGTCAGTGACCCTTCTTCGGAACTATTGAATTAGATGATCAGCCATGATCTTTTTTGAATGGTGGAGCAGGCCCAAAGGGCTGAATAACCTACTCCTGCTTCTATTTTCTATGTTTCTATGTTTTAATTTATAGATGATACAAAAATAGGAGGTACTGTTTATTCTTTAGAAGACCAAAGGAAGTTGCATAGGGATAGTGATAAGATGGAGGAATGGGCTAAAAAGTGGCAAATGTCAGTAAATGTGAGGTGGTACATTTTAGTTTTTGAAAAAATCAGTAATTATACTCAGAATTGTGGAAGAGCAGAGCGATTTGGGGGTATAGTTCAGAGGACATTACATGGGGTACAATGGCCTTGTCATTATAACCTTTAAATTGTTAGTCTAGTACTCTGAGTTCAAATTTCACCATGGCAAGTTGGGAAATTTAATTCATTAAAAACTGGTAATTTGTTGCTGGCACCAGATAAAATAACCATGACAGTTGCTGGATTATCATTAAAAACCCTACTTATTCAATACTCTTCAGGGAAGAGAACCTGCCACCCCTTTCCATTCCTGCCTCCAGGTGACTCTGGTTCCACACTACATGGTTGACTGTGAATGCCCTTGGGATGGGAAATAAATGTGGCTTTAACAACATCAGCCATATCCCCAAAACAAGTACTTTAGGTTGATAAGGCTGTAAAACAAAAAGCTAATGGAATTCAAGGTTTATTTTAAGAGGTATGGAACATGAAAGACAAGAGGTAATGATTAACATAGATAAAACTTGAGTAAGTCGTCATTTGGAGTACTGTGTGCAATATTGGACTGCACACTATAGGAGGGCTATTGAAGAATTAGAGCGGGTACAGCACAGATTCAGTAGGATGCTATAATAAAAACAGAAAGTGCTGGAAATACACAGCAAGTCTGGAAGCATCTGTGGAGAGAGAAACCGAGTTAACGTTTCAGGTCTGTGACTTTTCATCAGAACTCTGAATTATTTGGACCCCAAAGTTAAACAGGCATCAAGTGTAATTCTTTGCAATGAGAATGTTAATAGACTTAAGTTTATGTCTCCATTTTTCTTAAGCTAGAAGAGTTGACATTGTAGCATAATTGGAAAAACATACAATCTGATTAAGGTCACAGACCTGAAACGATAACTCGGTTTCTCTCTCCACAGATGCTGCCAGACCTGCTGTTTATATTTCCAGCACTTGTTTTTATTTCAGATTTCATGCATCTGCCGTAATTTGCTTTTATTTCAGTAGGATGCTGTCTGGGATGAGGATATATGAAGAAAAACTTGAAAAACTGCTTCATTTTTCATTGAAACAATGCAGATTATAGGGCAATATGACATTATGAAAGGATAGAACAGGGTAGTTACAAGCAGACTGTCTCCAGTAATTAAGGTGTCAAGAGCAAGAGGTCATAGGAGCAAGGTTAAATGTCAGAGAATTAGAAAATAGTGCAGAAGAAATTTCTTCAGAGCTGTGAGGCTGTGGCATTCACTTTTAGGCAGGGTTAGTGGTTAAGATAGAAACTGTCGACATTCACGATTAGAGTGGATAGGTGGATGAAGGAAAAGAAGTTCAAGGAATATGGGAACAGGGTGGGCAGATGTATTTAGGACTATTTGCTCACACGGAGGGTAATCGTAGACACAAACTGGTTGAGTCAAATGTTTGTGTTGTAACTTATATTTCTAGGTACCTGTAATCAGGGAGGGAGGCTGTATTACTGATTGTAGTCTGCAGATCTGCAGGCTTTGAAGGTGCATCTGGTGTTGGAGCTCGAGCCACTGGCATGTCTGGAGCCTGTGACAATCGGGAGCTGAATGCTGGGAAAACCAGTTGATGTGCATCTTGATGCGTTAGAGGAATAATGAAACCCAAATATGGAGCATGGAATAAGTGTAATATAGACAAGTTATACAAATTTTAAAAAAAAATTCATTCATGGAATATGCGTGTCACTGGCAAGGCCAGCATTTATTGCCCATCCCTAATTGCGCCTTGTGAAGGCAGTGGTGAGCCGCCACCTTGAACTACTGCAGTCCATGTGGTATGCCCACAGTGCTGTTAGGGAGGGAGTTCCAGGATTTTGACCCAGCGATAATGAAAGAACAACGCTATAGTTCCAAGTCAGGATGGAGTGATTTGGAGGGGAACTTGCAGGTGTGGTGTTCCCATGAGCCTGCTGCCCTTGTCCTTCTAGGTGGTAGAGGTCACAGGTTTGGAAGGTACAGTCTAAGAAGGCTTGATGAGTTGCTGCATTGCATCTTGTAGATTGTATACACATGTGCCATGGAGCACTGGTGGTGGAGGAGTGAATGTTTAAGGTGATGGATGGAATGCCAATCAACTGGCTGCTTCGTCCTGGATGGTGTTGAGCTTCTTGGGTGTAGTTGGAGCTGCACTCATGCAGGCAAGTAGACAGTGTTCCTTCACACTCCTGACTTGTAGATGGTGGAAAGGCTCTGGGGAATCAGGAGATGAGCTACTCACCGCAGAATACCCAGCCTCTGACCTCCTCTTGTAGCCACAGTTTTTATGTGGCTTGTTTAGTTATTTGCTTTTGATTTACACTTCAAAATTTATCTCAATTACAGGCAGACCTTTTCAGTTCGTCAAGGAAAAAAATAATCAAATGCATTTTACACCATAAGTGATGCTCACCTGTACCATGTTTACCACACTTTGACTCCTGGCTTGTGGAGGTACACTCACTTCCATTGATCTTTTAGATAATGCAAGATGTTGTTTATCTGGGTTTTCTAGTAAAGTTCCAGTGGAAAACACCCCATAACATCATGTACATAGCCAGCTTCACGATGGTGCTGGGGCATGTTTTCTTGTTAGAATGTTCATGCTAGATGTTAAGAAACATGCAAGGTAAAACCATACCTCAGCGAACCCAAGCCTGATAGCAACCATATTTGCTCCAATACAAAGCTGTTTATTTCAGCAGTTCAATGTACTGGTACAGTGATTGCATTCTTAGACTTCTGCTGAGACAAAATCCATCCACTCTATCTGTGGCAGATAGGGGAGCGGCTTAGCTCAAACTGTTCCCTTGCTTAATATACCTGTCACCAGTAATCTCCTTTCACGTAAGCAATAGTCATTTTGAAACTAAATGCCATGCTGTTAGATATACAGCATATTTGATTGCAACCCTGGCTGGGGAGTCCAGAACCAGGAGACACGGTTTCAGAATAAGGGGTAGGCCATTTAGAACTGAGATGAGGAGGAATTTCTTCACTCAGAAGGTGGTGAATCTTTGGAATTCTCTACCCCAGAGGGCTGTAGAAGCACAGTCATTATGTTCAAGACTGAGATCGATAGATTTCTACATATTAAAAACATCAAGGGATATGAGGATAGTGCAGGAAAATGGTCTTGAAGTCGAAGATCAGCCATGATCGCTTTGAATGGCGGAGGGGGCTCGAAGGGATGAATGGCCTACTCATATTTCTTATGTTCTTATCTAACTCAGTTCCTCTATGGACTGATATGGATTTGCTACGGTGCAAAAAATGGTTATCCCAGGTTTGTAGAGATGTGTTAAGATTGATGCAGAGCCCATTACTTGTTAACAACAGAATATGTTCCTACTTTAGAACAAGTCCTTATATAGAGGCCATCCCCATGGCAATCTAGAATTTGAAGTGTTTTCAGGTGGGCATTTTCACACGAGGACATCTAAGATAGATTATGGTTTCAGCACTGATCTTTACAATATTGTCCTGGAAGCTCACATCTTTTCTCTTTCTGTTTCTTTCACTCACTGTTTTTCACTTTCACTGTTGTTCAAAGATCTTACAATCCATTCCCAAAGTCGAGCAATTGTACATCCCCCTCCATTGTTATGGAACCCTAAAAGTGGTTATTAGTTGGTAACTTACTTTATAACTAAGGCTAGACTTTCCAATCTATGTAAGAAATGACTATTCTCAAATGTGTTTGAGAGTACAGTATTCAAACAGTTATTGTCCTTCTATGAGCTATAATAAATCCTTTTGGAGCATCAAAGGGAAAGTTTAGCCACTTCCTTTGAATGGCCTTATTCTCATATCTTCATGGAGAAAATATCTATCTAATTTAACAAATATAATTTTAACGTAACTTTTTAAGAAGTTGCTCAAGATGGCTGTGATTCTGGTTAGAGACGTTATTAACTCTATCTGCGATTGGGATGACAAAACTGATTTTTGGGATGGTGAAACATGACACTTCACTTATTCATTGCTTGCACAGCCATTTCACTTGTTTACTTTATTTTGGAGGAAAGAAAGATGTCTCAGAGCTGTGGAAAAAGTAAAGATGTGGGGAGCATTTTCTTACAAATATTGCAGGATTAATCCAACCCGGTGCCTTATTCTGGGATGCTTCTTTAAGTGTCATTATAAAGTTTAAGTAGCACATCATGAGTACAAAGAAATAGCCTCAGTCTCCATAAATTTGGCAGGAGATTGGTCATGGTTTCACAGTAAGAATCTTGTAAGTCTCTATTGGAATAAACTACTCACCAAGACATTCTGACTCCTAATTTTCACACTGATGGAGCCTGAGAACTGCTGTTTTCTCAAAGGAACAAGTGCTTTCTTTGAGAAGTTTCTTTCTAATGTCTGGTTTTATGTCCTCTCTCCCATTCCCTTTAAAGAAGGCATGCAAAGTTTGAAATCTATACCACTAGCTGGTAAATAATGTAGGGCATTAGGATCTTAGCCACCAGCAAACCTAGGAAACTGTTCTAGTTTTGTGGATGTGGCCACAAACCAAAACTGGATATTTTAAAACATTTCTAATTGAGTAACATGTACATCCAGATGTCTGGTCTGTGGAAATCTATCACTTACACATTTTTATTCTTGCATTCCAACAGGTGCAGTAATGTGCTGTTGAATGTATTTCTACTTCCAGGGACAACCCATTTAATTTTTTGCACACCCAATAGCCAGCGAATCAGTCTTGGTTTTTAATAAACTGTAGGCTTTAATTATGTAATATGCACTTTAACCTTTAATCTTTCTAAAAGGATTATGAGCAAATCTTGCAGTCTATTGTTAGTTTTAACTGTACATAATGAAAAACAGACATTACTATACATATCCTTTAAATATGTAAAAGTGGCAAATTTACTCATTTGGTACAAAGCTTTAATGGACTAAATGTCTGATGCTTTTGAACTTTCTCGCTTCTGCTCTTCCCAAATAGTGTTGTTTCTTCATGTGCCTCACCAGTGCAGCACAGTGGTTAGCACCGCAGCCTCACAGCTCCAGCGACCCGGGTTCAGTTCTGGGTACTGCCTGTGTGGAGTTTGCAAGTTCTCCCTGTGACCGCGTGGGTTTCCGCCGGGTGCTCCGGTTTCCTCCCACAGCCAAAGACGTGCAGGTTGATGGGTAAGTTGGCCATTGTAAATTGCCCCTAGTGTAGGTAGGTGGTAGAAGAATGGTGGGGATGTGGTAGGGAATTTGGGATTAATGTAGGATTAGTATAAATGGGTGGTTGTTAGTCGGCACAGACTTGGTGGGCTGAAGGGCCTGTTTCAGTGCTGTATCTCTCTATGACTCTATGACCAATCTGTTCAGGTGGGGAGCAGCTTTGTCCTTCAGATATCCATAATTCCTCCTTCTAAATACAGGATTGGTTTCATTGGCTGCTAGAAATGTGATCTCAAGGTTCCAGTTTAGTTGAAAGTTGAAGTAGCACTCAATGCATGCCCAAATAATTTTAAATTGGATAAAAACTGTGACTTATTGTCCCATGCGTGGGAAAGTAATCAATTCACCAGTTGTTTCAACTAAGTTTAATACATTGCAGTGTTATTTATATTTGGGAGTTGGGAATCCTCTCAATCTGGATCAATATAGGTTGGTGAAGATCCACTCTAGGTTTCCTATTCTATTAATTGTAATTGAACTGAATATCAGGCGCAGTGTATAATAGTCATTGATCCAATATCACCTGTTTTGCGGCACTGCCCAAGACGAATTTCTCGCCCATGGGATCAACACAATTTTCAAACGTATAAGGACTACATAAGAAATAAGAACTGGAGAAGGCCATGCAGCCCCTTGAGCCTGCTCCACCATTCAATAAGCTGATCTACCTCAGCTACACCTTCCTGCACTATCCCCATATTCCTTGATTCCCTTAGTGTGCAAAATCTGTCGATCTCTGACTTGAATAACTCAACGACTGAGCATCCACAGCTCTCTGCAGTAGAGAATTCCAAATGGTCACAACCCTTTGAATGAAGAAAGTTCTTATCAGTCCTAAATGGCTGACCGTGTATACTGAGACTGCAATCCCTAAGTCTAGGCTCCCCAACCAGAGTAAACATCCTCCCAGCATCTACCCTGTCAATCCCCTTCAGAATTTTATATACTTCAGTGAGGTGACCCCTCATTCTTCTAAACTCTAAGGCATACAGGTCTACTCAATCTCTCTGGACAATTGCCTCATCTCAGAAATCAGTCTAGTGAACTTTTGTTGCACTCTTTCTAAGGCAATATAGGTCGGTGAATATAGGTTGGTCCTTAGGTCAGGAGACCAAAATGTATAAGTACTCTAGGTGTGGTTTCACAAGGCCCTAAACAATTGCAGTAAGATATCTTTACTCTTATACTACAATCCCTTTGTAGGAAAGGCTAGCATACCATTTGCTTTCCTAATTACCTGCTGTTAAATTTCTGTGATTTGTATACAAGGATTCAGATCCCATTGAATATCGACATTTTCCAGTCTTTCACCATTTAAGAATATTCTGCGTTTCTATTTTTCCTACCAAAGTGGATAACTTCACATTTCTCCACATGATATTCCATCTGTCAGATTCTTGCCCACTTATTTTACTGATCTGAATCCTTTTACAGTCTCTGTGTCCTCCTCACAGCCTACTTTCCCACCAAACTTGGATATAATATACTTGGTCCTCTCACCTAAGTCATTTATATAGATTGCAAATAGCTGAGACCCAAACACTGATCCTTGAGGTATCCCACTAGTTAACAGCCTGTCAACCCAAAAATGGCCTATTTATTCCTACTCTCTATTCCCTATTCATGAACAAATCCGCCATCCACACTAATGCATCACCCGAACTGCAGAAGCCCTAATTTTGTGTAATAACCTCTTGTGTGTCACCTTATTGTGATTGGTTCAGTTATGAATGTGACTGTTATTTTTTTATTGAGTTATGAATTTCTAGCCACTCTTGACTACAGATTGACAGCAGCCATCAGGGGAGGGGGAATACAGCCTTGGGGTTACTGTGTACAGGAAATGTAATACCGTGGACGGGGTTACTGTGGAAGGGGAAATGAAGAAGGGTAGATAGAGGTAGTTTGTGAAGGTTAACTATAACTGGTGGACTGAGTAACACTGGGGAGGGGGGTAGTCATTGTTTTCCCTGTTCCATCTCACCAATGATTGTCAATCAGTGGGAGGCCGAAAGAGTTCCAGATCTTTCTGTTTAGCTAAAATCATTCATGGTGAGGTGGGGGATTGAGGAAGGTGGGGATAATGTTGACATGGAGAGGCGGAAAGTGTGTCGGCCAAAATCTTGCTCACTTGGGGAGTGTAGGCATTAAGGACCAAAATCTTGCTCAGTTTCAGGGCAGTTACACTTTTTACCTAAAACTGAATGTTATTCCTATGTGTTTGCTTGGTGGGTATTGTTACGTTGTGACTGACTGTATAGTGTTTACTTGGTTTGGGACAATGCCATTTGAATCTTGAAACCATTCAACATTTTCATTATATTACAGATTGACTGAAGCCTGAGGTAATGTTCAATCTCTTATTGAGAGACGGGTGTCGTTTTTGTGAAGGTATAAGAATTTCAGAGCTTAAAAATTAATTTACATACCAGGAATTTTCTTTTTGTTATCCTAATTGCAATTACAGAATGTTTTACTGAAGTAGTAAGGCAAGTGAATATGCTCTTGAAGGCTGATGGAGTTGGCACTCGGGTGGAAGAGTAAGCTGTAAAAAGGCTGAAAAATCTAAAGTAAGGGGAGTAGAAAAGTTTCAAAAGATGTAAAGGAAACAAAGGGGCAGAAGCTGGGAGGACAGAGAGTCCCAGCATTAACTGAGTGGATGGGAAAAGCATGCCAGTATGAACTGGGTGGAGAGCGACAATATCAGAATGAACTGAGGGTTAAGGAAAGGAGTGATGCCTTGAAAATGGTGAGGCGGATAAGTGTTCCAGCTTGAACCAGAGGAGTAGAAGACGACTGTCTGCTTGAACTGTGAGTGGAAGAGAAATACCCAATTAAATTGGGGGATGAGAAGAACAGTTTTACGTGAATTGAAGCGGGGAGAGGAGGAGAAGCATATCAGTATGAAATGGAAGGACTGGAGGAGGAGACTGGGGGTAGTCAAGGTAGCAGAAGGAGGCAGTGGGCTTATAGTGGAATCTACCATAAGCCCACTGACTCCTTCTGCTACCTTGACTACACTTCCTCCAATCCCGCTTCTTGTAAGGACTCTATTCTATTCTCCCATTTCTTCGTCTCCACCGCATCTGTTCTGACAATGCCATCTTCCATATCAGTGCTTTCGATATGTCTTTTTCCTCAACTGAGTATTCTCCTCCGCCATGGTTGACAGGGCCCTCAACCCTGTCCGACCTATTTCCCGCACTTCTGCCCTCACCCTTTACCTTCCAGAACCACGACAGAGTTCCCCTTGTCCTCACTTTCCATCCTACCAGCCTCCACATCCAAAGGATCATCCTCCGCCATTTCCACCACCTCCAGCGTGATGTCACCACCAAACACATCTTCCCTTCCCTTCCCCTCCCCTCTCAGCATTCCGAAGGGATCATTCTCTACGCGACACCCTGGTCTTCTCCTCCATCACCTTCATCACCTCCAACAGCTCGTCGCCTTCCTACACCACCTTCCCATGCAATCGCAAGAGGTGTACTACCTGCCCTTTTGCCTCCTCTCTCCTCACCATACAAAGCCCCAAACACTCCTTCCAAGTGAAGCAGTGATTTACTTGTACTTGCTTCAATTTAGTATACTGTATTCGCTGCTCACAATGTGGTCACCTCTACACTGGGGAGCCCAAATGTAGATTGGGTGACCGCTTTGTGGAACACCGCTCAATCGGAAAGCATGACCTCGAGCTTCCAGTTGCTTGCCACTACCCCTCCACCATCCCCCCCGCCCCCCACTCCTGCTGTCATGCCCACATTTCTGTCCTTGGCCTGCTGACGTGTTCCAGTGAATATCAACACAAGCTCGAGGAGCAGCACCTCATCTTTTGATTAGGCACTCTACAGCCTTGCTGTACAGGCTCAACATTGAGTTCGATCATTTCAGAGCATGACTGGAGTTTTTTTTCTATTTTTTAACTATGTGCCTATTTTTCATGTTTGTGCTCTTGGACAGAGCTGTTCATTACTTTGCCTTTAACACTCTCTCTGGACTAATGCTTTGTCTTTCACCACAAGCATTAACATGCTTTGCTTTTGTCCCATGACATCTTTGTTATTTAATCTCTCCTGCCCTCTGCCCTATCACACACCTCCCTTTTGTTCTCTTCCCCACCAAGCCACCCCCCCCCCCCACCCCCCACTCCCCAACAGCACCTTCACATGCTTAAAACCTAATTCTTTTCTAACCTTTACCAGTTCCGATGAAAGGTCACAGACCTGAAACGTTAACTCTGCTTCTCTCTGCAGATCCCACAAACCCCTTGTCCCTGCTTTAGATTAGATTTTTTTAGATTTGAGATACAGCACTGAAACAGGCCCTTCGGCCCACCGAGTCTGTGCCGAACATCAACCACCCATTTATACTAATCCTACATTCCTACCAAACATCCCCACCTGTCTCTATATTTGCTTACCACCTACCTATACTAGTGACAATTTATAATGGCCAATTTACCTATCAACCTGCAAGTCTTTTGGCTTGTGGGAGGAAACCGGAGCACCCGGAGAAAACCCACGCAGACACAGGGAGAACTTGCAAACTCCACACAGGCAGTACCCGGAATCGAACCCGGGTCCCTGGAGCTGTGAGGCTGCGGTGCTAACCACTGCGCCACTGTGCACCCCACCAACCTCCACAATCAATGTATTATCCTCCACCACTTCTTGAACTTCAGCATGATGCCACCATCAAATGGACTTACTGATCCCCTCCACTTTCAGCATTTTGAAGGGACAGTTCCCTCCGCAGCACCCAGTCCATTCCTCAATTACCATCAACACCCTCTCCCCTTCCCACTGTACCTTCCCATGCAAGCACAGGAGATGCAACACCTGTTCTTCTACCTCCCCACTTCCAACTGTCCCAGGCCCCAAAACAACCTTTCCAGCTGAAACAGCAAATTACTTGCACTTCTTTCAGTTTAGTATACTGTATTCACGGCTCATGATGCGGAGCATCTCCATTCAGTCCAACCTTCTGGTTGCCTATCTTTTTAATTCTCCGACCCTTTCCCACTCTAACCTCTCTGTCCTCGACCTCTTATACATTTCAATAAAGCTCAACGTAATGCTGGAGGAACAGCGCCTCCTCTTTTAATCATCAAATTCACTTTACAGTCTTCCAGACTAAACACAGAGTCCAACAAGTTCAATTGATGACCTCTGCACCCATTTTTTTGGACCGCAGCTGTTGGTAATGATTCTTTTCCATTTGCACCTGCTCTAGACCCATCTTTTGTTTCTTTACTTGTTCCATTACCATCTCCCTTTGCCTCACACCATGATCTGTTTTGTCTTTTAATCTCTCTTGCCTTCCACCCTATCTCAGATCTCCCCTTTAGTTCTCCCCTCTCCCCCATCGCTGCCTCTGTACTTGCTTAAAACCTGTTGCATTTCTTTTTCCAGTTCTGATGAGAGGTCATCAACCTGAAAACTTTACTCTGTTTCTCTCTTCACAGATCCTGCCAGACTGCTGAGTATTTCCAGCATTTTCTATTTTTATTTCAGATTTCCAGCATCTGCAGTATTTTGCTTTTGCTTTATGTAGTTCCTTTCTAAAGAACGTCCCAAGGTGTCACTAAGGCAGGAAAGGAGAGATGAGAACAGCACAATTTTATATAGGTTGAAATTGATGGAAGGCGGAGGAAGTGAGGTCAGTAAGGAGATTGGTGGAATCGTCAAATTTGGAGGTGACAAAGGCTTGTAGGATGTGGTTAGGGCAATGTTGCCAAGGTGAATGTAAGTGGACTTAGAGGTTGCGAGGCTTTGGGTGCTGAAAGTAGGCTTGGCAGGGTATGTGCCAGATGCATATATCTCAGAAGTCACTTCAGGAACCTTTTGCCTGGAAAGCTTATTTTCTGTCTCCATCAACTCACTAGAGCAGGAGTAAGAGAAAACTGCCCGGTATTATTAAGCTGGCTTTAATGGATGTTGAGAAAAAATTACATCAAAGTTGCAGCACAGAAGCAGACCATTGAAATTAATCAGTCCATGTTGTTATATATTCTCCACATGAGCAGTTGCCCTAATCCTGTGTGTCTGCTATGTTTCCAGATTCCTTTATCTCGTTTCTTTCAAGCACTTGTCTAATGTATGCAGCATTTTTAGTGTTATAGTCATACAGACCAAGAAGCTCTGAAGTTTTGCTGTTTTAAGGCATTTAATTGGCTGCAGATTGAATGACGGTTAGGCACTGCAATTTGTTTCAGCATCTCAAGCTTGAGGTGACTGGGGCAGTGGGGGTTGCAAGCTGCTAGGGTTTGCATTTCTGATTGCTGTCTTCTGATCCTGGCTGGAAATGTGCACTTGCAGATTTTGGACAAGGACGTGATTGAGCTAGTTGGTGATGTTGTCTTATTCTCAAATAGCTGTCCAGATTCTCCCATGGATACTGTGTTGTTACATAAACTTGGATGAGATATCCAAGGTATTTGCAGAACAATACTTCTGCAACCTTCAGAAAAGAAAGGATATGGGGAGAAAACTAAGATTTTATCGAATGGTTATTTGTCTTGTATTTCTACGTTCCCTTCTGATATATGCCTTTCTTATTACCTCTTGCCCACGCAACTTTTCCCCATGTCTCATTTGGAAAAAATTCTAGAGCTATGGGGAAAGAGCAAGGAAGTCGAACTAGTTGGCTAGATCATCTGAAGAGTTGGTACAGGCATGATGGGCTGAATGGCCTCCAATGATGTACCATTTTATAATTAGTGGTTGCTGATAATTCAGAATAAAGGCCTAGCTAACTTCATATGACAGTGCAACTGTTTCTGTTACAGCAATTTAACCTTTTCTCCATTTGTTGATGTCAATTAATGCCCATGGCATGTGCATAGATCCTCTTTGTGAGAACATCACTCTGATCTCTTGGTGCTGATCAGCTGCTAAAGGGATAAGAATCTGCCAGATGGCAGTGACTGACTGGTTCAAGCTAAAATTCAGCTAAGTGAAAGGAAAAGAACAAACAGGTTCTAGGCCTGAAAGAAATGTGAAACTGGGGGTGTATGGTGCTCAGGGCACCAGGCTGCATTGTTTCTGCCTGGGAAAGAATGTTGAGGCTAGCAGGAAGACCACAGCAAATGAAATGATGTCTTGTTTAGTGCAACTAACCTCAAAGCTGCGGAGGCAGTCTGTCTCGGTAATGGAATTAAGTTTGTGCTGCGTTCCATGTGTTCAGGGTTGTCACCTGATTTGTTTTTTCATCTTGAGTAATTAGCTTTGTTATTTTTACTCTAGCTATTTTTTGTGGCTTTTTTAAAAATAGCACTGCCTCAACAAAGGCTAATTAGAGATGAGACATTTTTCAAACAAGAGTTTTTGTTGAGGTTTAACATATTTTTAGTATTTCTAGAATAAAGAGATATTGAGCTTGTAACTCAAAGTCACTGAAGGGGTTCAAGAGCTAAGGCAAATTTTAGATTTAGTGAAGAGGAAATTACCAAATTATGCCCTGCTACAGAGTGTAGAGTAGATTCAAGCAGTAGTAAATGGAAACCAGCAATGGCAAATCTGTTTATGGTCTGCAAAAGAAGTATCACTTTTAATATCTTGTACTTTGTACTTTATGTTCTTGTTTTCTCTCTCAACTTTATCCTGTGTGACTATGATAAAGGTAAACTATCCCTCCTCAGCCTTCTCAAACTGTCTGCAGCCTTTGGCACTGTTGACCGCACTATCCTCCAGTGCCTCTCCATTTGGTTCCATTCTTATTTATCTAATCGTAGCCAGAGTATCCCTTGCAATAGCTTCTCTTCCTGCTCCCGTATCATTACCTTTGGTATTCCCCAAGGATCTATCCTTGGCCCCCTCCTATTTCTCATCTGTTTGTTGTCCCTCAGCAACATCATCCAAAAGCACAGCACTGGTGTTTGCATGTAAGCTGATGACACCCAGTTTTACCTCACCACCACCTCTCTTGACTACTCCACAGTTGCTAAATTATCAGACTGCTTATCCAACATCCAATACTGGATGAGCAGATATTCTCTCCAGTTAAATATTGGGAAGACTGAAGTCATTATTTTTGGATCCCTTTCCAAGCTCTATTCCCTAACTACCGACTCCATCCCTCTCCCTGGCAACAGATAAAGTAAATCAGTCTGTTTGCAACCTTGATATCATATGTGATGAGCTTCCGACAACACATTCGTGCCATTACTCAGACTGCCTATTTGCACCTCCGTGACACCACCTGACTTCGTCTTGTCCCAGCTCATCTGCTGAAACCCTCGTTCATGCCTTTGTTACCTCTAGGCTTGACTATTCTAATGCACTCCTGGCTGGTCTTCCACATTATACTCTCCATGAACTTGAGGTCATCCAAAACTCTGCTGCCCGAGTCATTACTCACACAAAGTCCCATTCACCTATCACCCTTGTGCTCTCTGACTTACACCGGCTTCCGATCAAGCAACTTCTTGATTTTAAAATTCTCATCCTTATTTTCAAATCCCTCTATGCACTCGCCACTCCCTATCTCTAACCTGCTCCAGCCCCACAACCCTCTGAGATATCTGCACTCATCTAATTCTGGCCTCTTGAGCATCCCAGATTTTAAACGCTCCACCTCTAATGGCTGTGCCTTCAGCTGCCTGGGACTTGAGCTCTGGAATTCCCTCCCTACACCTCTCCGCCTCTCTACCTTGCTTTCCTCCTCTACGGCACCCCTGAAAACCTACATCTTTAAGCCAGATTTTGGTCCTCTGACCTAATAAATCCTTATGTGACTCAGTGCCATATTTTGTTTTATAATGCTCTTGTGAAGTGCCTTGGGACGATTTATTACATTAAAGGTGCTATATTAATATGTTTATTGTAAGTTAGGTTCAGAGGGGTGGAGGTGAATTCCCACCCGAGTCTGGCACATACTGTAATAATCCTTACAGTATATAGTACTACTATAGCATCTGTTAGCTCATACAAATTATTCAGAAGCTAGTTATCAACTAATTTGAAAAGCAATGGCTTGTGGCAGTCTAGAAACAAATAGTACTCCTTCTCTAAAGCTGGTTCAGTGATTGCAACTTTTGTAAAGATAAGATTTATGTTTGCATTAAAGGAAAGGGGGGCAAAATGAATAATCAGAAGCTAAGTAGAACCTTTGAGGTTAATGCACAGTGAATGATCATGTGCAATTGTGTAAAATGAAATAAATCCTGGTCCAGATGTGAGCAAGAACTCATGTGCCTGAGAACCCCAGCATCTGCAGCACATAGAACAGTTAAGAACAGCATAGACTGGAGAGGAGGCATAAGTAATTTAGGCTCAATTAGCATAAGATGTTAATATTGCACCTAATGTAATAGTGTTTGGAGTACAGTTTTTGAGACATCTTTTCTAATATTTGCATATATGCATGCTAAATTAGTTTGTACTTAACTGTTTTTCTACCACAACAAATATATTCTCCAAATTTCATAAAGTTGAGATTGATTAAAAAAAACTGTTCGATAACTCAGAAATCTTATTTCCATATTAGAAAGTTCAGCACCCTAATAGGTCTGCAATTATACCATCCTACTTTTGTAAATCTCAGATGTATGATGGTGATGAGGGTTAATGCTGCTGTCATAAATTAAATACATTGTTCAGCCTTGGCTTAGTGCTAGCATTCTGGCCTCTGAATTAAGATGTTGAATATTCAAGCCCTGCTGCAGAAGCTTGAGACCATAATTCAGGTCGAAACTTGACTGCAGCATGAGCATTAGTGCTGTTTGAAATGCTATCTTTCGATGTTAAACTGAGATCTCATGGTACTGTTCGAAGAAGAGCATGGGCGATCTCCTAGTGTCCTGACCAGCATTTATCCCTTGACCAGCGTCATTGATAAAGGATTACTGGTCATTTATTTAATTGTGGGATCTTGCTGTGCACACATTTTCTGGCACATTTATCTATATTACAACAGTGACTGCACTTCAAAAACAACTTAATTAGTTTGAAGCCCCTTGGGATGTCCTGAGGTTGTGAATTGTGTGTTATCAATGCAAATTTTTTCATTCTGTTGTTCATAAGCAAAGTAAATTCTTACTATTTTTAAACTTCAATAAATGTACGTTATTAGAAGTTTGCTCCACTCTTACCTTGTCAGTGTAGTTCTAAAACCAATTCTCAGTTGGGTTTTAAACAGATTTCTAGGTACGAATAATAATTTTATAAATAAGATTGGACAAGATTGAGAAGTATGCAGTCTGCTTTTCTGGTCATATAGGACAGATATGGATTAGTCATTTTATTTCAAAAATAAGTTTTTCTAGAAAGTTGCTTTTTAAAAAAAAAGACAATTCTCTAGTTTAAAAGGAAGTCTAAATTTCAAGGCAACTTTTAGATCTCCCAAGATCTCACCTACTCTAGTTAGAAACTTTAATAATCTGGAAGAGTAATGGCACAAAGCATGATGAATACTCCTCCCAGATATCAGTTGGCAACTCGAGACAGATCTGCTGACTGTAGTTAATTAGCAGTGAGCATGCCTCTGAATTTGTGCTAATATTTCTCCTCCTTTCTGTGATAGTTTTGGTACCATTAATAAATTGGGCAGGAACAGACTGCCAGCAAACATTTCTGTTGTTTAATCTTCTAAGTACTGATTTTCTTTATTTTCAGAATACACTTTTCATTTGTTTCATGGGATGTGGGCATCGCTGGCAAGGCCAACATTTGTTGCCCTTGAGAAGGTGGTGATGAACTGCCTTCTTGAGCCACTGGAGTCCATCTGGTGCAAGTACACCCATAGTGCTCTTAGGGAGGGAGTTGCCAGATTTTGATCCAGCGATAGTGAAGGAATGGCGATATATTTCCAAGTCAGGATGGTGTGCGGCTTGGAGGGGAACTTGCAGGTGATGGTGTTCCCATGCAATTGCTGCCCTTGTGCTTCTAGGTGGGAGAGGTCGTGGGTTTGGAAGGTGGTGTTGAAGGAGGTGTAGTGAGTTGTTGCCATGCATCTCGTGTGTGGTACACACTGCAGCCACTGTGCATTGGTGGTGGAGGGAGTGAATGTTGAAGGTGGTGGATGGGGTGCTGTTCTGCTTTGCCCGGATGGTGTCAAGCTTCCTGTGTGTTGTTGGAGCTGCACTCATTCAGCCAAGTGGAGAGTATTCCATCATATTCCTGACTTGTGCCTTGTAGATGGTGGAAAAACTTTGGGGAGTCGAGAGGTGTGTTACACGCTGCAGAATTGCCAGCCTCTGACTTGCTGTTGTAACCACAGCATTTATGTGGCTGCTCCAGTTCAGTTTCTGTTCTGTGGTAACCCCCATGATGTTGATAGTGGTGGATTCAGAAATGGTAATGCCATTGAAGATCAAGGGGAGATGGTTAACTTCTCTTTTGTTGGAGATTGCCATTGCCTGGCACTTGTGTGGCGCGAATGTTATTTGTCACTTATCAGCCCAAGCCTGGATGTTGTCCAGGTCTTGCTGCATCTGGACACGGGCTGCTTCAGTATCTGAGGAGTTACAAATGGTACGGAATATCCATACAATTATCAGTGAACATCCTCACTTCTGACCTTAAGATGGAGGGTAGGTCATTGATGAAGCAGCTGAAGATGGTTGAGCCTAGGACACTGCCCTGAGGAACTCCTGCAGTGATGTCCTGGAGCTGAGATGATTGGCGTCTAACAACCACAGCCATCTTCCTTTGTGCTAGATATGACCCCAACCAGTGGAGTGTTTTCCTCCTGATTCTCATTGACATCAATTTGGCTAGGGCTCCATGATACCACACTCAGTCAAATGCTGCCTTGATATCAAGGACAGTCATTCTCACCTCACCTCTGGAATTCAGCTCTTTAGTCCATGTTTGAACCAAAGCTGTTATGAGGTCAGAAACTGAATGGCCCTGGCAGAACCCAAACTGAGCATCGGTGAGCAGGTTGTTGCTGTTAAAGTTGCAATGTCGACGACACCTTCCATCATTGTTGATGATCGAGAGTAGATTGATGGGCGGTAATTGGCCTGATTGGATTTGTCCTGGTTTTTGTAGTCAGGACATACCTGGGCAATTTTCCACATTGTCGAGTAGATGCCAGTGTTGTAGCTGTACTGGAACAGCTTGGCTAGCGGCGATGCTAGTTCGGCAGCACAAGTGTTTAGTATGACAGCCAGAATGGTGTCAGGATTCATAGCCTTTGTAAAGTTTACAGTACATAGAGTCATAGAGAGATACAGCACTGAAACAGGCCCTTTGGCCCACCGGGTCTGTGCCGACCATCAACCACCCATTTATACTAATCCTACATTAATCCCATACTCCCTACCACGTCCCCACCTTCTCTCAATTCTACTACCACCTACCTACACTAGGGGCAATTTACAATGGCTAATTTATCTATCAACCTGCAAGACTTCTGCTGTGGGAGGAAACCGGAGCACCTGGCGGAAACGCACGCAGTCACAGGGAGAACTTGCAAATTCCACACAGGCAGTACCCATAACCGAACCTGGGTCGCTGGAGCTGTGAGGCTACAGTGCTAGCCACTGTGCCCCACAGAATCGGGCCATTCAGTCCAACTTGTTTATGCTGGCTTTATGCTCCACACAAACCTCCTCCCACCTCTTGCAGTAACCCTATCAACATACCCTTCTGTTCCTTTCTCCCTCGTGTTTATCCAGCTTCTCCTTCAAAGAATCTATGCTATTTGGCTCAACTGCTCTATTGGAAGCACATTTCACATTCTTGCCTCTCTTTGGACAAAGAGGTTTCTCCTGAATGCCCTATTGGATTTATTAGTGACTATCTTATATTTATGACCTCTAGTTTTGGACATCTCCACAAGTGGAGACATCTTCTCTACCCTATAAAACCCTCTCATTATCTTAAAGACACCTATTATGTCACCCATGGGCCTTCTCTTTTCTAGAGAAAAGAGCCCCAACCTGTTCAGCCTTTCCTGATAAGTATATCCTCTAAGTTCTGGTATCATCCTTGTGAATTTTATTTGCACTTTTTCCAAGCCTATATTTCCTTTACATAATATGGAGACCGGAACAGTGCACAGTACTCCAAATGTGGTCTAACCAAGATTCTATACAAGTTTAACTCCTCTTCTTGCATTTTTATATTGCCTTTAATAATAGAAAATGTCCCGAGGTGCTTCACAGAATCATAATCAGACAAAATCAACACAGAAGCAAAGAAGGTATTTGGAGGGATGACTTAAAAACTTGGGCAAAGAGGTAGGTTTTAAGGAGGATCTTAAAGGAGCAGTGGTGGAGATGTTTAGGGAGGGAGTTTCAGGGCTTGGGGCCCAAACAGCTAAAGGCATGGCTGCCAATGATGGAGCAAAGGGAGTGGAGGATACATAAGAAACCAGAGCTGTAGGACAGTTCTCAGAGGGATTTATGGCTGGAAGAGGTTAAGAGCAAAAGAGCAAAGGACGAGACCATGAAAAGAAAGAAAGATTTAATTTATATAGTGCTTTTCATGACTACCGGACATCTCAAAGCGTTTTACAGCCAATGAAGTATTTTTGAAGTGTAGTTACTGTTGTAATGTAGGAACGCAGCAGCCAGTTCGCACACAGCAAACTCCCACAAACAGCAATATGATAATGACCAGGTAATCTGTTTTCATGATGCTGATCAAGGGATAAATATTGGCCAGGACACAGTGGATAGCTTTTTTGTCCTTCTTCGAACTGGTGCCATGGAATTTGAACATGAGAATGAGAATTTTAAATTCAAGGCTTTTGGGGACTGGGAGCCAGTGGAGGTCAGCGGGCACATGGGTGCCTGATCACGAGAGTATTGGAATAGTTGAGTCGGGAGGTGAGAAGGACATGTATGAGGGTTTCAACAGCAGATCAGCTGAGACAGGTAATATTATGGAGTGGATTTAAGCTGGCTTCGTGATGGAGATGATAGGGGATTCAAAGCTCAGCTTGGAGTCAGATAGGAGACTATGGTTGCGAGCGTCAACTTCATTTTGAGACTATGGCCGTGAGTGTGGATGAAATTGGTGACAAGGGTATGGAGTTTGTGGTGGGGCTGGACTATGATTTGATCTTTCTAATGTTTAACTCTATGCTGTAGCACTGAATAACTGATTGATTGACTATGAATTTAAGAACAATTGAAGAGGTGTTGTCACAAAAATCCAAATATTAGGGTAGTTGTTGTGTCAACACAGCACCTTCACTAATGTATGTTCCTGCAGATTCTTATCTCCTTATTGTTATGCTCACGGGAAGTGAAGCAATGGAAATACAAAATAAACCAAAGAGTTATTAAAAAAAGAAAAATTTAAAAAGACTGCTTGCACTTACCTTCAGCAAAATGGAGAACGCAGTCAAATGACACACCTTCTCCTGACTGAAATACACATTCATGGCTGCTAGAACTGAAACTCTTTTACCCTTTCTGCATTGAAATTAAGCAGCTTGTCATACATGAATGTGAGCTATCCACAAAGGGAGCTAAAACAAAGACATTAGCAGATGCTCTGTCTCCAGCAACAATCACTACAATAAAGTGTGAACATCCCTCATCTTATCAAAATGGGCTGAAATCAGAAGCCCCTCAGGAACCAAAAGCCTAAAGTCATATGGGCGAAACTAACACTTAAATTTACCTTTAAAGGTAACCCTTATGGAAAACAAAAAGAGTCATCAAGACAGCAGTCTGAGACCTCCAGCCACAGAGAGAACATCAGAAGCTATCTTGAATTCCAGCACAAGGCTGAGAAAGAGAGATCAATTCCAGCTAAGACAGTTGAACCTTGCTGAGACGAGTTGCCAACCAACTGCAGCAGAGAAATGAGAGTACCTTTTGGAACAACGCCTCTACCTGTGAAAATTGAACTAAGAAATACCAGCACCGTCTTTGAGGTGAAGTGTTGACTGCCAGGGAACTTCAGCAACCCAGCAAGGGCAAGGTAACCAGCAAATAGGCCTGCAACTTTAAAGCTTGCTTTCCAAGATGATCCCTCAGGTTTTTCCTGAAAACAGCAGACTTTTACACCTTGAACACTTAATGTCTCTTACCCTTTACCATCTAGCTATCTTTTCTTGAGTGTACATGAGCGGGTGAATGCTTGCATGGGTGGTGTTGCGAATCTTTCGGGTGATTATTGTCCAATAAATATTTAATCTTCTGTTTAAACTCACAAGAAAACCTGTCATTGTCTGTTTATTTGGCCAACAAAACACAGAAACTGAAACATTAATTTAAACAAAAACACTAGCTGTGGTTAGTTTGGAGGTGACTAGTGGAAAGCAGCCATGTCATTTCCCACCTGTGCATAACATTATAGAAAGTAAAATATTGTTCTATTTAACCTTGAATTTGGTGTGTAAGATTTTTATTACAAACTTGTTGGATGTAATATAATGTTCCATTTTAATACAATGACCTCCAAAATTGTTTCTGATTTTAAGGAAGACTGTCAAGTCACAAATGTTGGCACAGCATGTGACAGTGTCAGTTGAGATACTTCCAGAACTCTGCACATGAGAATGGTGTGCTCAAAGCCTCCTTAAAAAAGTGTAAATGAGATCAGGGCCTCTGAGGTCTCCTGCGTATGTTGTTCATGTGATGTACAGATACAGGGCACCTTTAAAATAGATATGCGACAAAGCCATTCATGGCTTTCTTTCATAATGGTTGTTGAATGTTTGTCCCAATAATGTAATTCAAATTTATGGAGAGGATAGCAATTAGTATCAATGATCTTGTATGACCAGCAGTATATTTTCAGCCTAATAGCCTTTTAAAATGTTGAAATGTGTCTGTTGGGAATGACCATATCCCATGAACTTTATAATTGAAGGAAAATCTGAAGTGCCCTTGGGTTACCATACATAAGGCATTCATAATCCAACAGAAAAAGTCTGTACTACATCCAGCTTTAAGTGGTGATTATGTACACAAGAATAGATTGTACAATTATAATTGTTTAATATTCCTTGAAATAACTGCTCATCTAGGTGAGGGATGTGTGAGGAACCTTTTTATTTCGGGTCATCAGAATCAATACTCCCAAGTTCCCTTTATTCTGCCTTAATCTTAGATGAGCACTCTCCAATATACCAAGGCGGTATTTTCTATTTCCCATACCAAGCCTGTCTGAGTGACGTTGTCATTTCGGGACAGTTTTATGTTGTAGGCCTGTGCCAACTAGGAATTGGATTGAGCCCTTCCATCCACCAATCTGGATTGGATTTGGACTTAGATCTCAGAAGTGAAAGGTCTCACTCATTACTTCATTCAGTTTCCCTCACAATGACTCTAAAGGAGAGAATTTCAGGAGACCATCTGGTATTCATCCAGAATTTAGTCATTAGTATATGGTGTTAGCTTTGCCAGATATTGAGAGGGGAAAGTAACTTCTTATTGCCAAATCATTTATCATTCTTTACTGATCATTCAGTGCTGTGTATGGAATAGTTCTGTTCAACGGAATTAGTGCAGCAATGGAAAAGAAAATCAAAGTGCAGACAAATCCTATTTGTCATAGTAATATATTTGAGCTAGGGTTCTCTAATCTTCCCTCTTTCTTTGCCTTTCTATCTATCCATAATTTATATTTAAGAAAGATAATTTAGAGGTTAAGAACTCGCTTACACTTTGAAAAACCTTTTTAAAATGTCTTTATTATATGTTGATCATCCATTTGCTATTTTGTTGTGTTTTCTCATGAAATTGATTCCTGGTTCTAGAATGGTTTATACTACATAAGATATAGCTCTATTTTCAACTTGTTGAATTTCTTCATCTATACCTTTCTATTTCTCAATTTTCAAGCTGTAGTATATCTAAAATTGAGTCTTGTTTGTTTTGCACTTGCTTTCTGTGTCTGATTGTCTGCCATGGTACTCCGTCACATCTAGAAATTTAGTTTTAAACTATATGGTTTCTGTATTTAACATTTTACGTAGCTTTCAGTCCTCCAGAAGTTAGGTGGTATTAAGCTCCACAGTCCCAATTATTTTACTTTCTCTCCCTGATCCTGATCCCTGTCCCAATTCTGATCTGTGATACTGGCTAGATCCATGACTCCCGCACAAAAGCCACCCTGGCCTTGGCTGGATCCTTGCCTTCACCAGAAACCAGGCCTGTGGCCCTGGCCCGATCTCTTCCTACTCCTAAATTCTGGCTTGCAGCACTGGTTTGATGTCTCCTGTACTGTAAAAGCCAGCCTGTGGCTCTCGCCAGATTTTAACCCACCACTTCCCATACCCCTACAATGAACAAGCATCAGGCACTGCCTTCTGACATGCGTCCCTGGCAAGATGCCAACTTGTCACCCTCTGCCTATCATTCCCTGCTCTCCCCCCCAACTTGACATCTTTCATTAGTAATGAGTGAACATAAAAAGAGAAACGTAGACATGAAGAGAAACAGAAGAGCAGAGGGAGACCTGATGAGAAGGTGGTTAGGGTTGTGTAGTGGTCATGTTACTGGATTAATAATCGAGAGAAGGTAAGTTTAAATCCCACTATGAGAGTTTGAGAATTTGAATTCCATTTTTTTAAAATTTGGAAATAAAAAGCTGATTGTGCAGCTGACGGATGTTGCACCCAAGTTGTAAACACCCTTGCCCCCAAAGTGCTGTCACAGTCCAGCACCTCCCCACAATGGTTTTTGATTTACACTATATAAACCAGTACCTTGAACAGATGAACAGTAAAGTAAAACACAGTTTCAACCATTCCCAGGAGCCTTTTGGAGATTTATTAACTTATGTGAAAGAATACATTTCTTTCTTTACCAACCTACAGCAGAGAAGAAAGCACAATTAATTTTCTAGTATTAAAAAAAAAAGCAGCCAATCTAAAACCAGTCTTAATGAACAGTCTCTGAAGAGATACTTTACAACCTTGTTTCCAAATTCTTCCAGTGAAAATGTTTACCCCTCCCCTTTTTTTTTACACCATGGCAGCTCCCCCTTGAATAATCGCTGACTTATCTTAAGCAAGGACGAGATGATATTCAATAATCTTAAAAATTTCTACCAAGTCTCTCTTTATTCCCAGAGAACACAATAATTCTTAGTTCAGTTCTCTGTTCTAGGAACAATCTTATCCCCTTCCACCGAACTTTTTCCAAAAACATTCCTTTTGAATTAGACAGGGCAAAGTTGGACACAGTGCCCAGATTGCTCTAAAATTGACCATGGCCACCTTCATGTTTTGGAATTTTTGTTCGTTTTTCTTCTTTACAGGAAGGTTTTTGGAATTTATTTTTGTTTATGCATAGTTTTTTTTCCAAAAAAAAAATTCAATTTAAAAAAAGACCGAAGATTAATTGTTGAAGGGTGAGTATTAAGACTAGATTGGCCAATTTGTGGAATGTCAGAGTTTGCAGTTTACTTTGAGTTGATATAATGAGGGTCATTTGTCTCATCTCTGCCCATTCACCAGCATCACCCCATTCATTTTTAGAACAGTAGATGTTCTAAACACATTCCTGAACATAAGATGCTCAGACCACTGATTGGACTGACCAGCACTGCTTTACCCAAGATAATGTTTAAGACAGACCCAAACCTTATACCAGCTGCATACAACTTCAAAATCACTTATAATTTAGCCTTTTTATCAGTATCTTTTTATTGTAGTCTCTGTAGTATTTGAGTTACAAACAATTAATTTCAATCATAGTAAATTATCTACTGAGCACTTCTTAGCATGCTAGCTACAACCCTATCAATATGGACAATGGAAATATTACATACAATTATATAGAAATTAACATGAAAATAGGCAATTTGAAGCAACCAGTCCCTGTTTTTGTCTATCCTCCACATGTGCTCACTCTGCTCCTGTCAACCTTTATTCCCCTTTCCTTCAACCACCAATCTAATGTTAAATCACTTTATGCAGTCTAAATAACCATTCCAGATTTATGTACAAACAAAATAATACAAATGCAAAATGACATGGGCACAATACAAAGCAACACAATACTATATAGATGTGCAATGCATTTGTAGGTGTTAGTATTCTTTTTCAGAATGCTATTTTTACATGTTTCTGAAATGTAAGTTTATATGGTTGAATCAGCTGAGCTTTTTCTTTTGTTGATGCATAGTTCACAGTCACAAAGAGCATCTTTCAGGATGAGATATTACATGGAATACATGAACCTAAAGCACCCACTGAGCATGGTGCATCTTGGCCAAAACCAAAAACAAACAGCCAAGACTGGGATATTTATTCTGTGGAACCTCTTTAATCTGAAGCCATTTTTAAAGCATGCAAGTAAACAAAATGTTCATAATTCTTGCATCTTGGTAGACAGTGAATCAGTGATCTGCACTTTGCATTTTCTACTGTATTTTCTTTAAACTTATTCACAACAAGATATCGGAGGATAGATTTTATGCGAGTCCAAACCAGGAGTAGACCTTCACTGAGGCCTGGGAAAATTGGGTCAGGAAGCTTGTGTGCCAATAGTGAAACTATGCTTTATTTTCCAATGAAGAATTTCATGTCTGCAGTTACAGTTTCCCTGTGTGGCCTTTCAAAATTATTTGAATGAATGGGTAACTGACTGATCTAACCTTGCCAATACAAAATGGGTGCATTTATAATCCTGGGACCTGGCCTACTTAAGTATGCTTCTTAAAAAATTATTGTTCTTCAGTTATGTTTTAATTGCATTAACTAATTAAATTTGGATATTTTTCTTCAAGTGCTTTCCTTCATTATTCCTTTTTGTTGCTGCAATTTAAATAGTACCATGAAAAGTGGGAATTCCTTTTTGGTTCTGATAGCTCTACATGATTTATCTGAGGTGGACAAGTTCATGAGGGGCTAACAAATGCAGGTAGAGTGACAACACAAGGGCTGGAGTAGGGACAGGGTAGATAATGTTGCAGGGTTAAAGTAATCGATTTCTAATTCCGCCCTCGCTAACTTTCCTAGATTCAACTTATATAACTGAACTTGTCCCAAACTCTGCCAACCATATCCTAACTTGTCTGCTTTTGTTCCTCTCTTCGTCAACCTTCATTCTGCCTCACTCAATGCATCAATTAAAATTCTTTTCTTAGTCTTCCTGGCCTTACCCTTTCCTTTTGTTGCCATCTTCTGTGTAAGTTCATGCTCTCTGCTCTTCAGACTCTTTCCATCTCTCCTTCAAGTTCAGTCACATAGCCTTCAGCCATTTTGGCCCCACCCTCTGGCGCATCTCTCAACCTCATTCACAAGCCGGCTCAAAAATTACCTCTATGGCCATGTCAGCATCCTAACCCATCTCATTAAAGCAAAAGCATAAGCTAAGCATAAAGTACTTTGGGATGCTTTACGTTAGGGTTGTCCAATCTTTTTGCATGGGGGGTTGGCGGGGAGGGCCTCATTACAATTTTTATCTTGCATAGGAGATCGGTGAGACAATTTCAGAAAGATAAAAGCATTAAAAATTTATCTTACTATTAATCAAAACAACAAATGTGCATTTTTGTTAAGAATCTTTAAATGAGGAGATTAATTTATTGACTTACTTTCATGTCACTGTGTTGGACACTGATTTAGTGAGATTACTTGTACAAGCAAAAACATGCCAGTTGTCAATGATTTCCCGCACACTTGTAGCGATGCAGAGTTTTCCAGATAGATGTCCATCTGTCAGGAGTAATCATGATCACTCTCTCCATGTCTCTCTCCCTTCCCCCGCCACCCATGTTGCTCCCACCCCGTGTTATTCTCGCTTTCTGTTCCATCCACTTTCTCCCCGTCCCACCCCACTTTCTCTCCCCGTCCCCCACTTTCTCTCCCCGTCCCCCACTTTCTCTCCCCGTCCCCCACTTTCTCTCCCCGTCCCCCACTTTCTCTCCCCGTCCCCCACTTTCTCTCCCCGTCCCCCACTTTCTCTCCCCGTGTCCCCCGCTTCTCTCCCCGTGTCCCCCGCTTCTCTCCCCGTGTCCCCCGCTTCTCTCCCCGTGTCCCCCGCTTCTCTCCCCGTGTCCCCCGCTTCTCTCCCCGTGTCCCCCGCTTCTCTCCCCGTGTCCCCCGCTTCTCTCCCCGTGTCCCCCGCTTCTCTCCCCGTGTCCCCCGCTTCTCTCCCCGTGTCCCCCGCTTCTCTCCCCGTGTCCCCCGCTTCTCTCCCCGTGTCCCCCGCTTCTCTCCCCGTGTCCCCCGCTTCTCTCCCCGTGTCCCCCGCTTCTCTCCCCGTGTCCCCCGCTTCTCTCCCCGTGTCCCCCGCTTCTCTCCCCGTGTCCCCCGCTTCTCTCCCCGTGTCCCCCGCTTCTCTCCCCGTGTCCCCCGCTTCTCTCCCCGTGTCCCCCGCTTCTCTCCCCGTGTCCCCCGCTTCTCTCCCCGTGTCCCCCGCTTCTCTCCCCGTGTCCCCCGCTTCTCTCCCCGTGTCCCCCGCTTCTCTCCCCGTGTCCCCCGCTTCTCTCCCCGTGTCCCCCGCTTCTCTCCCCGTGTCCCCCGCTTCTCTCCCCGTGTCCCCCGCTTCTCTCCCCGTGTCCCCCGCTTCTCTCCCCGTGTCCCCCGCTTCTCTCCCCGTGTCCCCCGCTTCTCTCCCCGTGTCCCCCGCTTCTCTCCCCGTGTCCCCCGCTTCTCTCCCCGTGTCCCCCGCTTCTCTCCCCGTGCCCCCCCGTTTCTCTCCCCGTGCCCCCCCCTTTCTCTCCCCGTGCCCCCCCCTTTCTCTCCCCGTGCCCCCCCCTTTCTCTCCCCGTGCCCCCCCCTTTCTCTCCCCGTGCCCCCCCTTTCTCTCCCCGTGCCCCCCCCTTTCTCTCCCCGTGCCCCCCCCTTTCTCTCCCCGTGCCCCCCCCTTTCTCTCCCCGTGCCCCCCCTTTCTCTCCCCGTGCCCCCCCCTTTCTCTCCCCGTGCCCCCCCCTTTCTCTCCCCGTGCCCCCCCCCTTTCTCTCCCCGTGCCCCCCCCTTTCTCTCCCCGTGCCCCCCCTTTTCTCTCCCCGTGCCCCCCCTTTCTCTCCCCGTGCCCCCCCCTTTCTCTCCCCGTGCCCCCCCCTTTCTCTCCCCGTGCCCCCCCTTTCTCTCCCCGTGCCCCCCCCTTTCTCTCCCCGTGCCCCCCCCTTTCTCTCCCCGTGCCCCCCCCTTTCTCTCCCCGTGCCCCCCCTTTCTCTCCCCGTGCCCCCCCCTTTCTCTCCCCGTGCCCCCCCTTTTCTCTCCCCGTGCCCCCCCCTTTCTCTCCCCGTGCCCCCCCCCTTTCTCTCCCCGTGCCCCCCCCTTTCTCTCCCCGTGCCCCCCCCTTTCTCTCCCCGTGCCCCCCCTTTCTCTCCCCGTGCCCCCCCCTTTCTCTCCCCGTGCCCCCCCCTTTCTCTCCCCGTGCCCCCCCCTTTCTCTCCCCGTGCCCCCCCCTTTCTCTCCCCGTGCCCCCCCCTTTCTCTCCCCGTGCCCCCCCGTCCCTCCCCCCCCCCGCTCTCCCCGTCCCCCGCTCTCCCCGTCCCCCCCCCGCTCTCCCGTCCCCCGCGCTCTCCCCGTCCCCCCCCCCCGCTCTCCCCGTCCCCCCCCCCCGCTCTCCCCGTCCCCCCCCCCCCGCTCTCCCCGTCCCCCCCCCCACTCTCCCCGTCCCCCCCCCCTTTCTCTCCCCGTCCCCCCCACCCTTTCTCTCCCCGTCCCCCCCCCTCTTTCTCTCACCGTCCCCCCGCCCTCTTTCTCTCACCGTCCCCCCCCCCCTCTTTCTCTCCCCTTCTCTACCCCCCCCTCGCCATTGTAGAGAGAGGGTACACTCAGCACAGCAGCTTTATGACTGGTCATTTGTTAAAAATCACCTGTCAGTTTCACAGCTGACAGGTGCGGGAACAGCGGTTTCTGAACTTCGCACAGATTTGACACAGATTTGATGTTTTCGGACAGGTTCTGCCTTTTATTTTAAAAAGCGCGCTGGAAAACATTGAATATGTAACTGAAGTAGATGGAGAATTCCAAACACAGTGTATGTAGCATTTTATATTTTAATCTAGATTGCATCAGAATTTTACTAAGTTTTATTAATTTCCTATCTTAATCTGTATTTCTGCAAACGGCTGAGAGAAAATAATTAAATGTGCAGAATTTTTAGTTTCCTATTTTCTTTAGTCGATCGCTGCTATTCCTCTAATATCCAAAACTCTTTTTTTGCTAACAATCTCTGCAAAGCAGTTACTTGGATTTATCAAGTATGTGCATATAAACAATCAATCAACTTATTGCAATAGCATCTTTCCATTTTTACAATTGCATGTGAGGCTTGCAGATTTGCTTTAGGAAGATGAATTTTCATTTCTTGCTTTCTCTGATTATAGGTGTAAGTCTTGAAACTGGTTATTGCTCTTTCTTGCGTGATGGAGATTTAGATCTTCTTTAGGCCACTAGGTGGCACACCCAGTTAAAGTGAAGCCACTGGAACGGGAGTTAAGGGAGGAAAACATAGCATTTATTTGCTCATTATTTTGACTTCGTGCATTGTCATAAACAGGCCGCTCACAGCAAGCTCGAGTAAGGAGTGAAGTTGCACGTCAAACTCAACAGCAGGAAAACGTGCACCTATGATTGAAAGAGCAGAGAGCGCATGTGTGAGGGAATGTGTGATTGGAGAAGCTGCAAGCGTGGGAGAGCATGAATATGATTGTAGAGCAGCAAACACAGGAGAGGATGAATCTGATTAGAGGAGCACGGGAGAGTGGGAATTGGTGATTGGAGGAGCAGCAAGCACGAGAGAGAGAGAATCTGTGATTGGAGGAGCAGCGAGCTTGAGCCGGGGGAGGGGGGATTTGTTGGAAGTGAGCAGTGCGCAATGAGAAGGATGGAAAGTGAGGAATCAGACAAGGCCTCAGAGCCCGGAGACAGACTGAGCCTCAGCAGGTGAAAGGGCTCCAGATATGTCATTCAAGAGTTTTGGGGGGGGGGGCGCAGGAAGGGGGGAGACTCAGGAAAATTCCCCAGTAGCCAGTCGACTTATGAGGGAAGGGGCTGAGCCAAAGGAAGTAGAAGGGGCCCAGGGAGCATCTGGTTGCCAGCCCTGCATTAGAGCGACTTGGGTGTGCTCCCCATTCTGCAGCTGTCAACGGCCCAAGATGCAACCTGGCTCAGAAAGGCCCACAGCTACTATACCTACTGTGCACCACCCATCACGGCCAGATAAATGCATGCAGTCTGAGGTGAAGTTGATCAATGGATTAAGCTTCAGTGAGCACCCAATGCTTTCTGTTAGACAGGCTTATGATGCAGATTGGGCTATTGACCCATGTATATGGAGACGAGTCAATGAACTTCTACCTTTAGCATTGACTGAGTCACGTAGACTAGCCTGGAAACTGCAGGTTAATTGAAGGTGTCTAGGTTAATGAATAACGGATGATGGGCCAGATTATG